>NW_027601364.1:0-2500 GCF_053455715.1 Rhinoraja longicauda
CCACTATTTCTAGAGCCACCTCCTTAGGTACCCTGGGATGCAGACCATCAGGCCCTGGGGATTTATCAGCCTTCAGTCCCATCAGTCTACCCAAAACCATTTCCTGCCTAATGTGGATTTCCTTCAGTTCCTCCATCACCCTAGGTTCTCCGGCCCCTAGAACATTTGGGAGATTGTGTGTATCTTCCTCAGTGAAGACAGACCCAAAGTAACGGTTTAACTCGTCTGCCATTTCTTTGTTCCCCATAATAAATTCCCCCGTTTCTGTCTTCAAGGGACCCACATTTGCCTTGACTATTTTTTTCCTCTTCACGTACCTAAAAAAACTTTTGCTATCCTCCTTTATATTATTGGCTAGTTTACCCTCGCACCTCATCTTTTCTCCCCGCATTGCCTCTTTAGTTAACTTTTGTTGCTCTTTAAAAGAGTCCCAATCCTCTGTCTTCCCACTCTTCTTTGCTATGTTATACCTCCTCTCCTTAATTTTTATGCTGTCCCTGACTTCCCTTGTCAGCCACAGGTGTCTCTTACTCCCCTTAGAGTCTTTCCACCTCTTTGGAATAAATTGATCCTGCAACCTCTGCATTATTCCCTGGAATACCTGCCATTGCTGTTCTACCGTCTTCCCTGCTAGGGCCTCCTTCCAGTCAATTTTGGCCAGCTCCCGCCTCATGCCTCTGTAATCCCCTTTGCTATACTGTAATACAGACACTTCCGATTTTCCCTTCTACCTTTCCATTTGCAGAGTAAAACTTATCGTGTTGTGATCACTGCCTCCTAACGGCTCTTTTACCTCTAGTCCCCTTATCAGATCAGGATCATTAAAAACACTCACTCTATTGGCCGTGATTTAACCTAGCACACAGTGTTGCAAAGCCCACGCAAAGTCCAGTGGGCCAAGCAAACAAATAAGATAGATCTGGCTCGGCGTTCCACATCTCCACATCGTCACCCAGCACGCCGACGCCCATTAACAATTCCCCCGCAAATTGTGCACCTCGAGCGGCAGTACTTTAAACGGCGCCGTCTTCGGCGTGGACGGCATGAACCAAGTCGGCAAGCATCGTCACCTAGCACACAGACGTGCACTAACAATTCCTCCCCCCGCAAATTGCGCGCCGCGAACGGCGGTACTTTCAAGTATGCCGCCTTCGGCGGGGACATCGTGAACCAAATCGGCAGGCAGGCGTCGTCAGCCGGTCGACCGACCCCCAGCTGCATTTCCCCAACGGACATTGTGCACTTCGTACAGAACAGTGCTTTTAAAATATTCCGCCTGCCGCGTGGACATCATGAACCAAATGAGCAGGCAGGCATCATATCATATCATATCATACACATACAGCCGGAAACAGGCCTTTTCGGCCCTCCAAGTCCGTGCCGCCCAGCGATCCCCGTACATTAACATTATCCTATACCCACTAGGGACAGTCAGCCCCCAGCACAACGACGCCCCCGCTAACAATTCCCCACGCACATGGTGCGCTCGAGCTGCAGCACTTTAAAGTACGCCGCCTTCGGCGGGGACATCGTGAACCAAAGGAGCAGGCAGCCATGGTCACCGCCAGCACAACGACGGCGCCGCTAACAATTCCCCGCGCACCTTGTGCGCTCGAGCTGCAGTACTTTAAAGTACGCCGCCTTCGGCGGGGACATCGTGAACCAAAGGAGCAGGCAGCCATGGTCACCGCCAGCACAACCACGGCGCCGCTAACAATTCCACGCGCACCTTGTGCGCTCGAGCTGCAGTACTTTAAAGTACGCCGCCTTCGGCGGGGACATCGTGAACCAAAGGAGCAGGCAGCCATGGTCACCGCCAGCACAAGCACGGCGCCGCTAACAATTCCCCGCGCACCTTGTGCGCTCGAGCTGCAGTACTTTAAAGTACGCCGCCTTCGGCGGGGACATCGTGAACCAAAGGAGCAGGCAGCCATGGTCACCGCCAGCACAACCACGGCGCCGCTAACAATTCCACGCGCACCTTGTGCGCTCGAGCTGCAGTACTTTAAAGTACGCCGCCTTCGGCGGGGACATCGTGAACCAAAGGAGCAGGCAGCCATGGTCACCGCCAGCACAAGCACGGCGCCGCTAACAATTCCCCGCGCACCTTGTGCGCTCGAGCTGCAGTACTTTAAAGTACGCCGCCTTCGGCGGGGACATCGTGAACCAAAGGAGCAGGCAGCCATGGTCACCGCCAGCACAACCACGGCGCCGCTAACAATTCCCCGCGCACCTTGTGCGCTCGAGCTGCAGTACTTTAAAGTACGCCGCCTTCGGCGGGGACATCGTGAACCAAAGGAGCAGGCAGCCATGGTCACCGCCAGCACAAGCACGGCGCCGCTAACAATTCCCCGCGCACCTTGTGCGCTCGAGCTGCAGTACTTTAAAGTACGCCGCCTTCGGCGGGGACATCGTGAACCAAAGGAGCAGGCAGCCATGGTCACCGCCAGCACAACCACGGCGCCGCTAACAATTCCACGCGCACCTTGTGCGCTCGAGC
>NW_027601364.1:12500-20000 GCF_053455715.1 Rhinoraja longicauda
AGGACCCGCCCGTTGTGGAGTCTGGCAAACGAGCCTGAAACACCAGCGGCCTTTGTTTGTCCGCTGGCCCGCTCGGCCTCTCCTGCGGTGAGACACGCGGCACCAGATCGATCGGAAACAGAGGGTTTTTCCAAGAGGACACACAGCCTGGGCCAGTCTCGGTGGGGTTCGGTGCCTGCCCGGCACACACTTCGAACTCGGTGCAAAAAATACTCTCACTGTATTACCAATGTCCGTCAATGAGTCCGCCGACTCTCGCCCAGAGTCGCGCTACTTTTACCGATCTTTTTGTGTCCCTTCGGTTTTTCTTCCCTGACATTTTTGCACCTCACCACACAATCTTTTCTAAGTGTCTCTGAAAATCGTGTTCCCGAAAATCTCCGGGCACGCCACCTCCATCTTCGCGCAAAACAAACCGTTTTGAGGTCGGCGGGAGTCGGCCCGGTCGTCCGTCCGGTCGTGTCGCACTGACGCCCGCCGCGGGGCCGCAAACTGCGGGGTCATAGAGACTTCCGGTGGTAAGTCGTTAACCGTGATCGGGACCGCCCGGACAAGAAATGCCATTTTCTGGCCGGCGGGAGACGGGCCGATAGGCCTGGCGGGAAAGGCGCGCCGCGGCCCCGCTGAAGGCCGCACATCGGACCTCCTCGACTTCCGCCGTCAAATCGTTAACCTGCGGCGGGCAAAAAAGAAGCGACGCCAGCTTTCGGACTTAGTGCAATTCTCGAATGTCGCGGCTGACTTGGCGGTACGAGCGTTCGGAAGTCCCGCCGGAATTGCGACGCTTCGAACGGTCGAGGCGGCCAATCTCGACCTCAGCGGCGGCACTGGCGCGATACACGTTTCTGCCGCCAGGGGGGGGGGGGGGGGGTGGGGGGGGGGCAAGCCAGCCGGCCGGGGGCGCCCGGCGCCGATCCGGCGCTTACTCGACACGCTCGAGCATCCGAACCCGTCTTATCTACGGGACCGCCGTTGCCACTTGAACACCTTTCGCCGAGAGTATCCGGGCACCCCACCTACCCGCCGGAATCACGAACCACGAGGTAGAAGTCAGGAACCAACAGGAGAAGTCGTGAACTAAATGGCGAATTCATGAACCAAACGGAGAGAAGTCATGAACCGAGCGGTTTAGGGTCAGGGTGAGGGTTGTTAGGGTGAGGCCGTTAGGGTGAGGCCGTTGCTTCGAGCGGGAAGATGGGCAGCCCCGCCCCCCCCCCCCCCCCCCCCCCCGTTGGGTGGAAGGAAACCTCTGCTGCGGGCCCGGCAACCATCCCGAACGGACCCGCTGGGTCCAAATGTCTGCCGAGGGCGGTCCTGCTGCGGTCGCGGGTTCGTTGGAAACCTCTCCTGCTGCTGGCATGGCCACCCTCCCCCCCCCCCGCCCGACTGACGACCCTGCGGGCCCGGCGACCCGGTGTCCCGTTGCCGCGCGGGGAGTGATCCTCGGGGCCGTGCCGGGCGGGCCCAGCGACACGAAGAGAGTGGGGGGGGGGTCGGAGGGAGTGGCACTGGGGAGAGAGGGGTGGGGGAGAGAGTGCCCCCCCCCCCCCCATTAGGGGCGAGTTTATGCAGTCATCAGAGTTTATACCTAACCTCATGATGCTTTATTAGCCGGATAGGCTGTCTGACCTCGCCCCCAGTCCCTACTCCTTCCACTGGATTCTTCTTATACCCTCTTTTTCTTCGTGCCCCCCCCCCACGCAGGGAGGGTTCCAAGAGGGAGGAGGGAGGGAGGGAGTCCCGGGGCCGTGAGAGAGAGAGAGCCTCATTAGCTGCTAGGTTCACCTCATTAGCTGCTAGCTAACGCGTCAGACCTTTTACATTCTTTAGAGGATTGAAACCTCAGGGCCTTTAACCCCCGTTCACCGTTTACACTCAACGATCCTTCCGAACAAAACCCTTACACATCTGTCCGTCCAACTGACCCCCGAGATACCTAACACGCAGATTAACACGTCAGCGGTGATCGGCGTGTCATAGAGGAGTCACAAAGACGGGCAAAATAGAGTGGTTGAATAAAAAATACTCACTCAATTGGCCGTGATTTAACGTAGCACACAATGATGCAAAGCCCATGCAAAGTCCAGTGGCCCAAGCAAACAAATAAGATAGATCTGGCTCGGCGTTCCTCATCTCCACATCGTCACCCAGCACGCCGACGCCCAATAACAATTCCCCCGCAAATTGTGCACCTCGAGCGGCAGTACTTTAAACGGCGCCGTCTTCGGCGTGGACGGCATGAACCAAGTCGGCAAGCATCGTCACCCAGCACACAGACGTCCACTAACAATTCCTCCCCCCTGCAAATTGCGCGCCGCGAACGGCAGTACTTTCAAGTATGCCGCCTTCGGCGGGGACATCGTGAACCAAATCGGCAGGCAGGCGTCGTCAGCCGGTCGACCGACCCCCAGTTGCATTGCCCCAACGGCCATTGTGCACTTCGAACAGAACAGTGCTTTTAAAATATTCCGCCTGCCGCGTGTACATCATGAAACAAATGGAAAGGACGAACCGGGCGTGCAACCGATGCACGGAGAGTGACAGGTCGTCAAGCAAGTCCGTGGCAATCCGTCGGCCGACTCGGCCGCGGCCAGCAGAGGCGTTTTGGCCCGGGCGCGCCGAACTTTGCGCGCCCTCGGTATGCGTAACACTAGCACATGCCTTCAAAACTCACTACAAAATAACCCCAAAGTATGCCGCCTTCCCCGTGGGCCTTGTTACCAATATCTTGCCCTGCTTCCTGATGCCCTTATGGGGTCGGCTCTGTTCTTGCAGAACCCTCAGGTGGTGCAGAGTCTGGGCCATTTTATCAATATCTTGCCCTGATTCCTGATGCCCTTATGGGGTCGGCTCTGTTCTTGCAGAACCCTGAGGTGGTGCAGAGTCTGCGCCTTGTTATCAATATCTTGCCCTGCTTCCTGAAACCCTTATGGGGTTGGTTCTGTTACAAAACCCTCAGGTGGTGCAGAGTCTGGGCCACTTTATAAATAACTCTGCCTGCATTAGGGTCAGGGTTAGGGTTAGGGTTAGGGTTAGGGTTAGGGTTAGGGTTAGGGTTAGGGTTAGGGTTAGGGTTAGGGTTAGGGTTAGGGTTAGGGTTAGGGTTAGGGTTAGGGTTAGGGTTAGGGTTAGGGGTAGGGGTAGGGGTAGGGGTAGCGGTAGGTAGGGGTAGGGGTAGGGGTAGGGGTAGTTTGAACTACTGCCGCTCCAGGCGCGCACTGTGCGTGGGTAATTTTCAGTGGGCGTCGGTGTGCTGGGTGACGATGCCGCCCAGACTCTGCACCACCTGAGGGATCTGCAAGAACAGAGCCGAACCCGCAAGGGTATCGGGAAGCAGGGCAAGATATTGATAACAAGGCCCAGACTCTGCACCACCCGAGGGTTCTGCAAGAACAGAGCCGACCCCATAAGGGTATCAGGAAGCAGGGTGAGATAGTGACACCATTTGTAAAACCGGCAAATCCCACCCAGGAAACATTGCAAAAATTGGCCTCTAATGCTGGAACGTGGGTAAAGCCAAACAAACACGACACGTTTTAAAAGAACGTTACTAAAACAGCCTGGGATATGCCCATGACAAAGGATAGGCCGAACCTCACCAGAAAAAAAGAGAGGGAGACCACGGCAGAGCTGAGGGATAAACATGAGATGGTGATAAAACCAGCAGACGAGGGGAGCAGTAGGGTTACAAATTAATGTCAATATGGGGCCTGCTCCCACTGGGTAATAGACAAAAACATAGAACAGGGTGACAGGAGAGACTGGATAGCACAGAGGATAACCCGTGAGCGAAATAATGGGGTGTATGCAGTTCAATGTAAGGAGTGTACCTTACGGTACATAGGGGAAACAGGTAAAACAGCCTCAGCGGTGATCGACGTGTCAAAGAGGAGTCACAAAGACGGGCAAAATAAAGTGGTTGATTATAGACAATAGACAATAGACAATAGGTGCAGGAGTCGGCCATTCAGCCCTTCGAGCCAGCACCGCCATTCAATGCGATCATGGCTGATCACTCTCAATCAGTACCCCGTTCCTGCCTTCTCCCCATACCCCCTCACTCCGTTATCCTTAAGAGCTCTATCCAGCTCTCTCTTGAAAGCATCCAACGAACTGGCCTCCACTGCCTTCTGAGGCAGAGAATTCCACACCTTCACCACTCTCTGACTGAAAAGGTTCTTCCTCATCTCCGTTCTAAATGGCCTACCCCTTATTCTTAAACGGTGGCCCCTTGTTCTGGACTCCCCCAACATTGGGAACATGTTTCCTGCCTCTAATGTGTCCAATCCCCTAATTATCGTATATGTTTCAATAAGATCCCCCCTCATTCTTCTAAATACCAGTGTATACAAGCCCAATCGCTCCAGCCTTTCAACATACGACCGTCCCGCCATTCCGGGAATTAACCTAGTGAACCTACGCTGCACGCCCTCCATAGCAAGAATATCCTTCCTCAAATTTGGAGACCAAAACTGCACACAGTACTCCAGGTGCGGTCTCACCAGGGCCCGCTACAACTGTAGAAGGACCTCTTTGCTCCTATACTCAACTCCTCTGGTTACGAAGGCCAACATTCCATTGGCTTTCTTCACTGCCTGCTGTACCTGCATGCTTCCTTTCATTGACTGATGCACTAGGACATCCAGATCTCGTTGAACTCCCCCTCCTCCTAACTTGACACCATTCAGACAATAATCTGCCTTTCTACTCTTACTTCCAAAGTGAATAACCTCGCACTTATCTACATTAAACTGCATCTGCCATGTATCCGCCCACTCACACAACCTGTCCAAGTCATCCTGCAGCCTTATTGCATCTTCCTCACAATTCACACTACCCTCCAGCTTAGTATCATCTGCAAATTTGCTAATGGTACTTTTAATCCCTCCGTCTAAGTCATTAATGCATATCGTAAATAGCTGGGGTCCCAGCACCGAACCTTGCGGTACCCCACTGGTCACTGCCTGCCATTCCGAGAGGGACCCATTTATACCCACTCTTTGCTTTCCGTCTGTCAACCAATTTTCTATCCATGTCAGTACCCTACCCCCAATACCACGTGCCCTAATTTTGCCCACTAATCTCCTATGTGGGAGCTTGTCGAAGGCTTTCTGAAAGTCGAGGTACACCACGTCCACTGACTCTCCCCTGTCAATTTTCCTAGTTACATCCTCAAAACATTCCAGTAGATTTGTCAAGCATGATTTCCCCTTCGTAAATCCATGCTGACTCGCAATGATCCTGTTACTGCTATCCAAATGCTCAGCAATTTCGTCTTTTCTAATTGACTCCAGCATCTTCCCCACCACTGATGTCAGACTAACTGGTCTATAATTACCCGTTTTCTCTCTCCCTCCCTTCTTAAAAAGTGGGATAACATTTGCTATCCTCCAATCCACAGGAACTGATCCTGAATCTATATAGAACATTGAAAAATGATCTCCAATGCTTCCACTATTTCTAGAGCCACCTCCTTAGGTACCCTGGGATGCAGACCATCAGGCCCTGGGGATTTATCAGCCTTCAGTCCCATCAGTCTACCCAAAACCATTTCCTGCCTAATGTGGATTTCCTTCAGTTCCTCCATCACCCTAGGTTCTCCGGCCCCTAGAACATTTGGGAGATTGTGTGTATCTTCCTCAGTGAAGACAGACCCAAAGTAACGGTTTAACTCGTCTGCCATTTCTTTGTTCCCCATAATAAATTCCCCCGTTTCTGTCTTCAAGGGACCCACATTTGCCTTGACTATTTTTTTCCTCTTCACGTACCTAAAAAAACTTTTGCTATCCTCCTTTATATTATTGGCTAGTTTACCCTCGCACCTCATCTTTTCTCCCCGCATTGCCTCTTTAGTTAACTTTTGTTGCTCTTTAAAAGAGTCCCAATCCTCTGTCTTCCCACTCTTCTTTGCTATGTTATACCTCCTCTCCTTAATTTTTATGCTGTCCCTGACTTCCCTTGTCAGCCACAGGTGTCTCTTACTCCCCTTAGAGTCTTTCCACCTCTTTGGAATAAATTGATCCTGCAACCTCTGCATTATTCCCTGGAATACCTGCCATTGCTGTTCTACCGTCTTCCCTGCTAGGGCCTCCTTCCAGTCAATTTTGGCCAGCTCCCGCCTCATGCCTCTGTAATCCCCTTTGCTATACTGTAATACAGACACTTCCGATTTTCCCTTCTACCTTTCCATTTGCAGAGTAAAACTTATCGTGTTGTGATCACTGCCTCCTAACGGCTCTTTTACCTCTAGTCCCCTTATCAGATCAGGATCATTAAAAACACTCACTCTATTGGCCGTGATTTAACCTAGCACACAGTGTTGCAAAGCCCACGCAAAGTCCAGTGGGCCAAGCAAACAAATAAGATAGATCTGGCTCGGCGTTCCACATCTCCACATCGTCACCCAGCACGCCGACGCCCATTAACAATTCCCCCGCAAATTGTGCACCTCGAGCGGCAGTACTTTAAACGGCGCCGTCTTCGGCGTGGACGGCATGAACCAAGTCGGCAAGCATCGTCACCTAGCACACAGACGTGCACTAACAATTCCTCCCCCCGCAAATTGCGCGCCGCGAACGGCGGTACTTTCAAGTATGCCGCCTTCGGCGGGGACATCGTGAACCAAATCGGCAGGCAGGCGTCGTCAGCCGGTCGACCGACCCCCAGCTGCATTTCCCCAACGGACATTGTGCACTTCGTACAGAACAGTGCTTTTAAAATATTCCGCCTGCCGCGTGGACATCATGAACCAAATGAGCAGGCAGGCATCATATCATATCATATCATACACATACAGCCGGAAACAGGCCTTTTCGGCCCTCCAAGTCCGTGCCGCCCAGCGATCCCCGTACATTAACATTATCCTATACCCACTAGGGACAGTCAGCCCCCAGCACAACGACGCCCCCGCTAACAATTCCCCACGCACATGGTGCGCTCGAGCTGCAGCACTTTAAAGTACGCCGCCTTCGGCGGGGACATCGTGAACCAAAGGAGCAGGCAGCCATGGTCACCGCCAGCACAACGACGGCGCCGCTAACAATTCCCCGCGCACCTTGTGCGCTCGAGCTGCAGTACTTTAAAGTACGCCGCCTTCGGCGGGGACATCGTGAACCAAAGGAGCAGGCAGCCATGGTCACCGCCAGCACAACCACGGCGCCGCTAACAATTCCACGCGCACCTTGTGCGCTCGAGCTGCAGTACTTTAAAGTACGCCGCCTTCGGCGGGGACATCGTGAACCAAAGGAGCAGGCAGCCATGGTCACCGCCAGCACAAGCACGGCGCCGCTAACAATTCCCCGCGCACCTTGTGCGCTCGAGCTGCAGTACTTTAAAGTACGCCGCCTTCGGCGGGGACATCGTGAACCAAAGGAGCAGGCAGCCATGGTCACCGCCAGCACAACCACGGCGCCGCTAACAATTCCACGCGCACCTTGTGCGCTCGAGCTGCAGTACTTTAAAGTACGCCGCCTTCGGCGGGGACATCGTGAACCAAAGGAG
>NW_027601364.1:32500-37500 GCF_053455715.1 Rhinoraja longicauda
GGCCGTGATTTAACGTAGCACACAATGATGCAAAGCCCATGCAAAGTCCAGTGGCCCAAGCAAACAAATAAGATAGATCTGGCTCGGCGTTCCTCATCTCCACATCGTCACCCAGCACGCCGACGCCCAATAACAATTCCCCCGCAAATTGTGCACCTCGAGCGGCAGTACTTTAAACGGCGCCGTCTTCGGCGTGGACGGCATGAACCAAGTCGGCAAGCATCGTCACCCAGCACACAGACGTCCACTAACAATTCCTCCCCCCTGCAAATTGCGCGCCGCGAACGGCAGTACTTTCAAGTATGCCGCCTTCGGCGGGGACATCGTGAACCAAATCGGCAGGCAGGCGTCGTCAGCCGGTCGACCGACCCCCAGTTGCATTGCCCCAACGGCCATTGTGCACTTCGAACAGAACAGTGCTTTTAAAATATTCCGCCTGCCGCGTGTACATCATGAAACAAATGGAAAGGACGAACCGGGCGTGCAACCGATGCACGGAGAGTGACAGGTCGTCAAGCAAGTCCGTGGCAATCCGTCGGCCGACTCGGCCGCGGCCAGCAGAGGCGTTTTGGCCCGGGCGCGCCGAACTTTGCGCGCCCTCGGTATGCGTAACACTAGCACATGCCTTCAAAACTCACTACAAAATAACCCCAAAGTATGCCGCCTTCCCCGTGGGCCTTGTTACCAATATCTTGCCCTGCTTCCTGATGCCCTTATGGGGTCGGCTCTGTTCTTGCAGAACCCTCAGGTGGTGCAGAGTCTGGGCCATTTTATCAATATCTTGCCCTGATTCCTGATGCCCTTATGGGGTCGGCTCTGTTCTTGCAGAACCCTGAGGTGGTGCAGAGTCTGCGCCTTGTTATCAATATCTTGCCCTGCTTCCTGAAACCCTTATGGGGTTGGTTCTGTTACAAAACCCTCAGGTGGTGCAGAGTCTGGGCCACTTTATAAATAACTCTGCCTGCATTAGGGTCAGGGTTAGGGTTAGGGTTAGGGTTAGGGTTAGGGTTAGGGTTAGGGTTAGGGTTAGGGTTAGGGTTAGGGTTAGGGTTAGGGTTAGGGTTAGGGTTAGGGTTAGGGTTAGGGTTAGGGTTAGGGGTAGGGGTAGGGGTAGGGGTAGCGGTAGGGGTAGGGGTAGGGGTAGGGGTAGTTTGAACTACTGCCGCTCCAGGCGCGCACTGTGCGTGGGTAATTTTCAGTGGGCGTCGGTGTGCTGGGTGACGATGCCGCCCAGACTCTGCACCACCTGAGGGATCTGCAAGAACAGAGCCGAACCCGCAAGGGTATCGGGAAGCAGGGCAAGATATTGATAACAAGGCCCAGACTCTGCACCACCCGAGGGTTCTGCAAGAACAGAGCCGACCCCATAAGGGTATCAGGAAGCAGGGTGAGATAGTGACACCATTTGTAAAACCGGCAAATCCCACCCAGGAAACATTGCAAAAATTGGCCTCTAATGCTGGAACGTGGGTAAAGCCAAACAAACACGACACGTTTTAAAAGAACGTTACTAAAACAGCCTGGGATATGCCCATGACAAAGGATAGGCCGAACCTCACCAGAAAAAAAGAGAGGGAGACCACGGCAGAGCTGAGGGATAAACATGAGATGGTGATAAAACCAGCAGACGAGGGGAGCAGTAGGGTTACAAATTAATGTCAATATGGGGCCTGCTCCCACTGGGTAATAGACAAAAACATAGAACAGGGTGACAGGAGAGACTGGATAGCACAGAGGATAACCCGTGAGCGAAATAATGGGGTGTATGCAGTTCAATGTAAGGAGTGTACCTTACGGTACATAGGGGAAACAGGTAAAACAGCCTCAGCGGTGATCGACGTGTCAAAGAGGAGTCACAAAGACGGGCAAAATAAAGTGGTTGATTATAGACAATAGACAATAGACAATAGGTGCAGGAGTCGGCCATTCAGCCCTTCGAGCCAGCACCGCCATTCAATGCGATCATGGCTGATCACTCTCAATCAGTACCCCGTTCCTGCCTTCTCCCCATACCCCCTCACTCCGTTATCCTTAAGAGCTCTATCCAGCTCTCTCTTGAAAGCATCCAACGAACTGGCCTCCACTGCCTTCTGAGGCAGAGAATTCCACACCTTCACCACTCTCTGACTGAAAAGGTTCTTCCTCATCTCCGTTCTAAATGGCCTACCCCTTATTCTTAAACGGTGGCCCCTTGTTCTGGACTCCCCCAACATTGGGAACATGTTTCCTGCCTCTAATGTGTCCAATCCCCTAATTATCGTATATGTTTCAATAAGATCCCCCCTCATTCTTCTAAATACCAGTGTATACAAGCCCAATCGCTCCAGCCTTTCAACATACGACCGTCCCGCCATTCCGGGAATTAACCTAGTGAACCTACGCTGCACGCCCTCCATAGCAAGAATATCCTTCCTCAAATTTGGAGACCAAAACTGCACACAGTACTCCAGGTGCGGTCTCACCAGGGCCCGCTACAACTGTAGAAGGACCTCTTTGCTCCTATACTCAACTCCTCTGGTTACGAAGGCCAACATTCCATTGGCTTTCTTCACTGCCTGCTGTACCTGCATGCTTCCTTTCATTGACTGATGCACTAGGACATCCAGATCTCGTTGAACTCCCCCTCCTCCTAACTTGACACCATTCAGACAATAATCTGCCTTTCTACTCTTACTTCCAAAGTGAATAACCTCGCACTTATCTACATTAAACTGCATCTGCCATGTATCCGCCCACTCACACAACCTGTCCAAGTCATCCTGCAGCCTTATTGCATCTTCCTCACAATTCACACTACCCTCCAGCTTAGTATCATCTGCAAATTTGCTAATGGTACTTTTAATCCCTCCGTCTAAGTCATTAATGCATATCGTAAATAGCTGGGGTCCCAGCACCGAACCTTGCGGTACCCCACTGGTCACTGCCTGCCATTCCGAGAGGGACCCATTTATACCCACTCTTTGCTTTCCGTCTGTCAACCAATTTTCTATCCATGTCAGTACCCTACCCCCAATACCACGTGCCCTAATTTTGCCCACTAATCTCCTATGTGGGAGCTTGTCGAAGGCTTTCTGAAAGTCGAGGTACACCACGTCCACTGACTCTCCCCTGTCAATTTTCCTAGTTACATCCTCAAAACATTCCAGTAGATTTGTCAAGCATGATTTCCCCTTCGTAAATCCATGCTGACTCGCAATGATCCTGTTACTGCTATCCAAATGCTCAGCAATTTCGTCTTTTCTAATTGACTCCAGCATCTTCCCCACCACTGATGTCAGACTAACTGGTCTATAATTACCCGTTTTCTCTCTCCCTCCCTTCTTAAAAAGTGGGATAACATTTGCTATCCTCCAATCCACAGGAACTGATCCTGAATCTATATAGAACATTGAAAAATGATCTCCAATGCTTCCACTATTTCTAGAGCCACCTCCTTAGGTACCCTGGGATGCAGACCATCAGGCCCTGGGGATTTATCAGCCTTCAGTCCCATCAGTCTACCCAAAACCATTTCCTGCCTAATGTGGATTTCCTTCAGTTCCTCCATCACCCTAGGTTCTCCGGCCCCTAGAACATTTGGGAGATTGTGTGTATCTTCCTCAGTGAAGACAGACCCAAAGTAACGGTTTAACTCGTCTGCCATTTCTTTGTTCCCCATAATAAATTCCCCCGTTTCTGTCTTCAAGGGACCCACATTTGCCTTGACTATTTTTTTCCTCTTCACGTACCTAAAAAAACTTTTGCTATCCTCCTTTATATTATTGGCTAGTTTACCCTCGCACCTCATCTTTTCTCCCCGCATTGCCTCTTTAGTTAACTTTTGTTGCTCTTTAAAAGAGTCCCAATCCTCTGTCTTCCCACTCTTCTTTGCTATGTTATACCTCCTCTCCTTAATTTTTATGCTGTCCCTGACTTCCCTTGTCAGCCACAGGTGTCTCTTACTCCCCTTAGAGTCTTTCCACCTCTTTGGAATAAATTGATCCTGCAACCTCTGCATTATTCCCTGGAATACCTGCCATTGCTGTTCTACCGTCTTCCCTGCTAGGGCCTCCTTCCAGTCAATTTTGGCCAGCTCCCGCCTCATGCCTCTGTAATCCCCTTTGCTATACTGTAATACAGACACTTCCGATTTTCCCTTCTACCTTTCCATTTGCAGAGTAAAACTTATCGTGTTGTGATCACTGCCTCCTAACGGCTCTTTTACCTCTAGTCCCCTTATCAGATCAGGATCATTAAAAACACTCACTCTATTGGCCGTGATTTAACCTAGCACACAGTGTTGCAAAGCCCACGCAAAGTCCAGTGGGCCAAGCAAACAAATAAGATAGATCTGGCTCGGCGTTCCACATCTCCACATCGTCACCCAGCACGCCGACGCCCATTAACAATTCCCCCGCAAATTGTGCACCTCGAGCGGCAGTACTTTAAACGGCGCCGTCTTCGGCGTGGACGGCATGAACCAAGTCGGCAAGCATCGTCACCTAGCACACAGACGTGCACTAACAATTCCTCCCCCCGCAAATTGCGCGCCGCGAACGGCGGTACTTTCAAGTATGCCGCCTTCGGCGGGGACATCGTGAACCAAATCGGCAGGCAGGCGTCGTCAGCCGGTCGACCGACCCCCAGCTGCATTTCCCCAACGGACATTGTGCACTTCGTACAGAACAGTGCTTTTAAAATATTCCGCCTGCCGCGTGGACATCATGAACCAAATGAGCAGGCAGGCATCATATCATATCATATCATACACATACAGCCGGAAACAGGCCTTTTCGGCCCTCCAAGTCCGTGCCGCCCAGCGATCCCCGTACATTAACATTATCCTATACCCACTAGGGACAGTCAGCCCCCAGCACAACGACGCCCCCGCTAACAATTCCCCACGCACATGGTGCGCTCGAGCTGCAGCACTTTAAAGTACGCCGCCTTCGGCGGGGACATCGTGAACCAAAGGAGCAGGCAGCCATGGTCACCGCCAGCACAACGACGGCGCCGCTAAC
>NW_027601364.1:50000-55000 GCF_053455715.1 Rhinoraja longicauda
ATCAGAGTTTATACCTAACCTCATGATGCTTTATTAGCCGGATAGGCTGTCTGACCTCGCCCCCAGTCCCTACTCCTTCCACTGGATTCTTCTTATACCCTCTTTTTCTTCGTGCCCCCCCCCCACGCAGGGAGGGTTCCAAGAGGGAGGAGGGAGGGAGGGAGTCCCGGGGCCGTGAGAGAGAGAGAGCCTCATTAGCTGCTAGGTTCACCTCATTAGCTGCTAGCTAACGCGTCAGACCTTTTACATTCTTTAGAGGATTGAAACCTCAGGGCCTTTAACCCCCGTTCACCGTTTACACTCAACGATCCTTCCGAACAAAACCCTTACACATCTGTCCGTCCAACTGACCCCCGAGATACCTAACACGCAGATTAACACGTCAGCGGTGATCGGCGTGTCATAGAGGAGTCACAAAGACGGGCAAAATAGAGTGGTTGAATAAAAAATACTCACTCAATTGGCCGTGATTTAACGTAGCACACAATGATGCAAAGCCCATGCAAAGTCCAGTGGCCCAAGCAAACAAATAAGATAGATCTGGCTCGGCGTTCCTCATCTCCACATCGTCACCCAGCACGCCGACGCCCAATAACAATTCCCCCGCAAATTGTGCACCTCGAGCGGCAGTACTTTAAACGGCGCCGTCTTCGGCGTGGACGGCATGAACCAAGTCGGCAAGCATCGTCACCCAGCACACAGACGTCCACTAACAATTCCTCCCCCCTGCAAATTGCGCGCCGCGAACGGCAGTACTTTCAAGTATGCCGCCTTCGGCGGGGACATCGTGAACCAAATCGGCAGGCAGGCGTCGTCAGCCGGTCGACCGACCCCCAGTTGCATTGCCCCAACGGCCATTGTGCACTTCGAACAGAACAGTGCTTTTAAAATATTCCGCCTGCCGCGTGTACATCATGAAACAAATGGAAAGGACGAACCGGGCGTGCAACCGATGCACGGAGAGTGACAGGTCGTCAAGCAAGTCCGTGGCAATCCGTCGGCCGACTCGGCCGCGGCCAGCAGAGGCGTTTTGGCCCGGGCGCGCCGAACTTTGCGCGCCCTCGGTATGCGTAACACTAGCACATGCCTTCAAAACTCACTACAAAATAACCCCAAAGTATGCCGCCTTCCCCGTGGGCCTTGTTACCAATATCTTGCCCTGCTTCCTGATGCCCTTATGGGGTCGGCTCTGTTCTTGCAGAACCCTCAGGTGGTGCAGAGTCTGGGCCATTTTATCAATATCTTGCCCTGATTCCTGATGCCCTTATGGGGTCGGCTCTGTTCTTGCAGAACCCTGAGGTGGTGCAGAGTCTGCGCCTTGTTATCAATATCTTGCCCTGCTTCCTGAAACCCTTATGGGGTTGGTTCTGTTACAAAACCCTCAGGTGGTGCAGAGTCTGGGCCACTTTATAAATAACTCTGCCTGCATTAGGGTCAGGGTTAGGGTTAGGGTTAGGGTTAGGGTTAGGGTTAGGGTTAGGGTTAGGGTTAGGGTTAGGGTTAGGGTTAGGGTTAGGGTTAGGGTTAGGGTTAGGGTTAGGGTTAGGGTTAGGGTTAGGGGTAGGGGTAGGGGTAGGGGTAGCGGTAGGGGTAGGGGTAGGGGTAGGGGTAGTTTGAACTACTGCCGCTCCAGGCGCGCACTGTGCGTGGGTAATTTTCAGTGGGCGTCGGTGTGCTGGGTGACGATGCCGCCCAGACTCTGCACCACCTGAGGGATCTGCAAGAACAGAGCCGAACCCGCAAGGGTATCGGGAAGCAGGGCAAGATATTGATAACAAGGCCCAGACTCTGCACCACCCGAGGGTTCTGCAAGAACAGAGCCGACCCCATAAGGGTATCAGGAAGCAGGGTGAGATAGTGACACCATTTGTAAAACCGGCAAATCCCACCCAGGAAACATTGCAAAAATTGGCCTCTAATGCTGGAACGTGGGTAAAGCCAAACAAACACGACACGTTTTAAAAGAACGTTACTAAAACAGCCTGGGATATGCCCATGACAAAGGATAGGCCGAACCTCACCAGAAAAAAAGAGAGGGAGACCACGGCAGAGCTGAGGGATAAACATGAGATGGTGATAAAACCAGCAGACGAGGGGAGCAGTAGGGTTACAAATTAATGTCAATATGGGGCCTGCTCCCACTGGGTAATAGACAAAAACATAGAACAGGGTGACAGGAGAGACTGGATAGCACAGAGGATAACCCGTGAGCGAAATAATGGGGTGTATGCAGTTCAATGTAAGGAGTGTACCTTACGGTACATAGGGGAAACAGGTAAAACAGCCTCAGCGGTGATCGACGTGTCAAAGAGGAGTCACAAAGACGGGCAAAATAAAGTGGTTGATTATAGACAATAGACAATAGACAATAGGTGCAGGAGTCGGCCATTCAGCCCTTCGAGCCAGCACCGCCATTCAATGCGATCATGGCTGATCACTCTCAATCAGTACCCCGTTCCTGCCTTCTCCCCATACCCCCTCACTCCGTTATCCTTAAGAGCTCTATCCAGCTCTCTCTTGAAAGCATCCAACGAACTGGCCTCCACTGCCTTCTGAGGCAGAGAATTCCACACCTTCACCACTCTCTGACTGAAAAGGTTCTTCCTCATCTCCGTTCTAAATGGCCTACCCCTTATTCTTAAACGGTGGCCCCTTGTTCTGGACTCCCCCAACATTGGGAACATGTTTCCTGCCTCTAATGTGTCCAATCCCCTAATTATCGTATATGTTTCAATAAGATCCCCCCTCATTCTTCTAAATACCAGTGTATACAAGCCCAATCGCTCCAGCCTTTCAACATACGACCGTCCCGCCATTCCGGGAATTAACCTAGTGAACCTACGCTGCACGCCCTCCATAGCAAGAATATCCTTCCTCAAATTTGGAGACCAAAACTGCACACAGTACTCCAGGTGCGGTCTCACCAGGGCCCGCTACAACTGTAGAAGGACCTCTTTGCTCCTATACTCAACTCCTCTGGTTACGAAGGCCAACATTCCATTGGCTTTCTTCACTGCCTGCTGTACCTGCATGCTTCCTTTCATTGACTGATGCACTAGGACATCCAGATCTCGTTGAACTCCCCCTCCTCCTAACTTGACACCATTCAGACAATAATCTGCCTTTCTACTCTTACTTCCAAAGTGAATAACCTCGCACTTATCTACATTAAACTGCATCTGCCATGTATCCGCCCACTCACACAACCTGTCCAAGTCATCCTGCAGCCTTATTGCATCTTCCTCACAATTCACACTACCCTCCAGCTTAGTATCATCTGCAAATTTGCTAATGGTACTTTTAATCCCTCCGTCTAAGTCATTAATGCATATCGTAAATAGCTGGGGTCCCAGCACCGAACCTTGCGGTACCCCACTGGTCACTGCCTGCCATTCCGAGAGGGACCCATTTATACCCACTCTTTGCTTTCCGTCTGTCAACCAATTTTCTATCCATGTCAGTACCCTACCCCCAATACCACGTGCCCTAATTTTGCCCACTAATCTCCTATGTGGGAGCTTGTCGAAGGCTTTCTGAAAGTCGAGGTACACCACGTCCACTGACTCTCCCCTGTCAATTTTCCTAGTTACATCCTCAAAACATTCCAGTAGATTTGTCAAGCATGATTTCCCCTTCGTAAATCCATGCTGACTCGCAATGATCCTGTTACTGCTATCCAAATGCTCAGCAATTTCGTCTTTTCTAATTGACTCCAGCATCTTCCCCACCACTGATGTCAGACTAACTGGTCTATAATTACCCGTTTTCTCTCTCCCTCCCTTCTTAAAAAGTGGGATAACATTTGCTATCCTCCAATCCACAGGAACTGATCCTGAATCTATATAGAACATTGAAAAATGATCTCCAATGCTTCCACTATTTCTAGAGCCACCTCCTTAGGTACCCTGGGATGCAGACCATCAGGCCCTGGGGATTTATCAGCCTTCAGTCCCATCAGTCTACCCAAAACCATTTCCTGCCTAATGTGGATTTCCTTCAGTTCCTCCATCACCCTAGGTTCTCCGGCCCCTAGAACATTTGGGAGATTGTGTGTATCTTCCTCAGTGAAGACAGACCCAAAGTAACGGTTTAACTCGTCTGCCATTTCTTTGTTCCCCATAATAAATTCCCCCGTTTCTGTCTTCAAGGGACCCACATTTGCCTTGACTATTTTTTTCCTCTTCACGTACCTAAAAAAACTTTTGCTATCCTCCTTTATATTATTGGCTAGTTTACCCTCGCACCTCATCTTTTCTCCCCGCATTGCCTCTTTAGTTAACTTTTGTTGCTCTTTAAAAGAGTCCCAATCCTCTGTCTTCCCACTCTTCTTTGCTATGTTATACCTCCTCTCCTTAATTTTTATGCTGTCCCTGACTTCCCTTGTCAGCCACAGGTGTCTCTTACTCCCCTTAGAGTCTTTCCACCTCTTTGGAATAAATTGATCCTGCAACCTCTGCATTATTCCCTGGAATACCTGCCATTGCTGTTCTACCGTCTTCCCTGCTAGGGCCTCCTTCCAGTCAATTTTGGCCAGCTCCCGCCTCATGCCTCTGTAATCCCCTTTGCTATACTGTAATACAGACACTTCCGATTTTCCCTTCTACCTTTCCATTTGCAGAGTAAAACTTATCGTGTTGTGATCACTGCCTCCTAACGGCTCTTTTACCTCTAGTCCCCTTATCAGATCAGGATCATTAAAAACACTCACTCTATTGGCCGTGATTTAACCTAGCACACAGTGTTGCAAAGCCCACGCAAAGTCCAGTGGGCCAAGCAAACAAATAAGATAGATCTGGCTCGGCGTTCCACATCTCCACATCGTCACCCAGCACGCCGACGCCCATTAACAATTCCCCCGCAAATTGTGCACCTCGAGCGGCAGTACTTTAAACGGCGCCGTCTTCGGCGTGGACGGCATGAACCAAGTCGGCAAGCATCGTCACCTAGCACACAGACGTGCACTAACAATTCCTCCCCCCGCAAATTGCGCGCCGCGAACG
>NW_027601364.1:67500-75000 GCF_053455715.1 Rhinoraja longicauda
CTTCGAACTCGGTGCAAAAAATACTCTCACTGTATTACCAATGTCCGTCAATGAGTCCGCCGACTCTCGCCCAGAGTCGCGCTACTTTTACCGATCTTTTTGTGTCCCTTCGGTTTTTCTTCCCTGACATTTTTGCACCTCACCACACAATCTTTTCTAAGTGTCTCTGAAAATCGTGTTCCCGAAAATCTCCGGGCACGCCACCTCCATCTTCGCGCAAAACAAACCGTTTTGAGGTCGGCGGGAGTCGGCCCGGTCGTCCGTCCGGTCGTGTCGCACTGACGCCCGCCGCGGGGCCGCAAACTGCGGGGTCATAGAGACTTCCGGTGGTAAGTCGTTAACCGTGATCGGGACCGCCCGGACAAGAAATGCCATTTTCTGGCCGGCGGGAGACGGGCCGATAGGCCTGGCGGGAAAGGCGCGCCGCGGCCCCGCTGAAGGCCGCACATCGGACCTCCTCGACTTCCGCCGTCAAATCGTTAACCTGCGGCGGGCAAAAAAGAAGCGACGCCAGCTTTCGGACTTAGTGCAATTCTCGAATGTCGCGGCTGACTTGGCGGTACGAGCGTTCGGAAGTCCCGCCGGAATTGCGACGCTTCGAACGGTCGAGGCGGCCAATCTCGACCTCAGCGGCGGCACTGGCGCGATACACGTTTCTGCCGCCAGGGGGGGGGGGGGGGGGTGGGGGGGGGCAAGCCAGCCGGCCGGGGGCGCCCGGCGCCGATCCGGCGCTTACTCGACACGCTCGAGCATCCGAACCCGTCTTATCTACGGGACCGCCGTTGCCACTTGAACACCTTTCGCCGAGAGTATCCGGGCACCCCACCTACCCGCCGGAATCACGAACCACGAGGTAGAAGTCAGGAACCAACAGGAGAAGTCGTGAACTAAATGGCGAATTCATGAACCAAACGGAGAGAAGTCATGAACCGAGCGGTTTAGGGTCAGGGTGAGGGTTGTTAGGGTGAGGCCGTTGCTTCGAGCGGGAAGATGGGCAGCCCCGCCCCCCCCCCCCCCCCCCCCCCGTTGGGTGGAAGGAAACCTCTGCTGCGGGCCCGGCAACCATCCCGAACGGACCCGCTGGGTCCAAATGTCTGCCGAGGGCGGTCCTGCTGCGGTCGCGGGTTCGTTGGAAACCTCTCCTGCTGCTGGCATGGCCACCCTCCCCCCCCCCCGCCCGACTGACGACCCTGCGGGCCCGGCGACCCGGTGTCCCGTTGCCGCGCGGGGAGTGATCCTCGGGGCCGTGCCGGGCGGGCCCAGCGACACGAAGAGAGTGGGGGGGGGGTCGGAGGGAGTGGCACTGGGGAGAGAGGGGTGGGGGAGAGAGTGCCCCCCCCCCCCCATTAGGGGCGAGTTTATGCAGTCATCAGAGTTTATACCTAACCTCATGATGCTTTATTAGCCGGATAGGCTGTCTGACCTCGCCCCCAGTCCCTACTCCTTCCACTGGATTCTTCTTATACCCTCTTTTTCTTCGTGCCCCCCCCCCACGCAGGGAGGGTTCCAAGAGGGAGGAGGGAGGGAGGGAGTCCCGGGGCCGTGAGAGAGAGAGAGCCTCATTAGCTGCTAGGTTCACCTCATTAGCTGCTAGCTAACGCGTCAGACCTTTTACATTCTTTAGAGGATTGAAACCTCAGGGCCTTTAACCCCCGTTCACCGTTTACACTCAACGATCCTTCCGAACAAAACCCTTACACATCTGTCCGTCCAACTGACCCCCGAGATACCTAACACGCAGATTAACACGTCAGCGGTGATCGGCGTGTCATAGAGGAGTCACAAAGACGGGCAAAATAGAGTGGTTGAATAAAAAATACTCACTCAATTGGCCGTGATTTAACGTAGCACACAATGATGCAAAGCCCATGCAAAGTCCAGTGGCCCAAGCAAACAAATAAGATAGATCTGGCTCGGCGTTCCTCATCTCCACATCGTCACCCAGCACGCCGACGCCCAATAACAATTCCCCCGCAAATTGTGCACCTCGAGCGGCAGTACTTTAAACGGCGCCGTCTTCGGCGTGGACGGCATGAACCAAGTCGGCAAGCATCGTCACCCAGCACACAGACGTCCACTAACAATTCCTCCCCCCTGCAAATTGCGCGCCGCGAACGGCAGTACTTTCAAGTATGCCGCCTTCGGCGGGGACATCGTGAACCAAATCGGCAGGCAGGCGTCGTCAGCCGGTCGACCGACCCCCAGTTGCATTGCCCCAACGGCCATTGTGCACTTCGAACAGAACAGTGCTTTTAAAATATTCCGCCTGCCGCGTGTACATCATGAAACAAATGGAAAGGACGAACCGGGCGTGCAACCGATGCACGGAGAGTGACAGGTCGTCAAGCAAGTCCGTGGCAATCCGTCGGCCGACTCGGCCGCGGCCAGCAGAGGCGTTTTGGCCCGGGCGCGCCGAACTTTGCGCGCCCTCGGTATGCGTAACACTAGCACATGCCTTCAAAACTCACTACAAAATAACCCCAAAGTATGCCGCCTTCCCCGTGGGCCTTGTTACCAATATCTTGCCCTGCTTCCTGATGCCCTTATGGGGTCGGCTCTGTTCTTGCAGAACCCTCAGGTGGTGCAGAGTCTGGGCCATTTTATCAATATCTTGCCCTGATTCCTGATGCCCTTATGGGGTCGGCTCTGTTCTTGCAGAACCCTGAGGTGGTGCAGAGTCTGCGCCTTGTTATCAATATCTTGCCCTGCTTCCTGAAACCCTTATGGGGTTGGTTCTGTTACAAAACCCTCAGGTGGTGCAGAGTCTGGGCCACTTTATAAATAACTCTGCCTGCATTAGGGTCAGGGTTAGGGTTAGGGTTAGGGTTAGGGTTAGGGTTAGGGTTAGGGTTAGGGTTAGGGTTAGGGTTAGGGTTAGGGTTAGGGTTAGGGTTAGGGTTAGGGTTAGGGTTAGGGTTAGGGTTAGGGGTAGGGGTAGGGGTAGGGGTAGCGGTAGGGGTAGGGGTAGGGGTAGGGGTAGTTTGAACTACTGCCGCTCCAGGCGCGCACTGTGCGTGGGTAATTTTCAGTGGGCGTCGGTGTGCTGGGTGACGATGCCGCCCAGACTCTGCACCACCTGAGGGATCTGCAAGAACAGAGCCGAACCCGCAAGGGTATCGGGAAGCAGGGCAAGATATTGATAACAAGGCCCAGACTCTGCACCACCCGAGGGTTCTGCAAGAACAGAGCCGACCCCATAAGGGTATCAGGAAGCAGGGTGAGATAGTGACACCATTTGTAAAACCGGCAAATCCCACCCAGGAAACATTGCAAAAATTGGCCTCTAATGCTGGAACGTGGGTAAAGCCAAACAAACACGACACGTTTTAAAAGAACGTTACTAAAACAGCCTGGGATATGCCCATGACAAAGGATAGGCCGAACCTCACCAGAAAAAAAGAGAGGGAGACCACGGCAGAGCTGAGGGATAAACATGAGATGGTGATAAAACCAGCAGACGAGGGGAGCAGTAGGGTTACAAATTAATGTCAATATGGGGCCTGCTCCCACTGGGTAATAGACAAAAACATAGAACAGGGTGACAGGAGAGACTGGATAGCACAGAGGATAACCCGTGAGCGAAATAATGGGGTGTATGCAGTTCAATGTAAGGAGTGTACCTTACGGTACATAGGGGAAACAGGTAAAACAGCCTCAGCGGTGATCGACGTGTCAAAGAGGAGTCACAAAGACGGGCAAAATAAAGTGGTTGATTATAGACAATAGACAATAGACAATAGGTGCAGGAGTCGGCCATTCAGCCCTTCGAGCCAGCACCGCCATTCAATGCGATCATGGCTGATCACTCTCAATCAGTACCCCGTTCCTGCCTTCTCCCCATACCCCCTCACTCCGTTATCCTTAAGAGCTCTATCCAGCTCTCTCTTGAAAGCATCCAACGAACTGGCCTCCACTGCCTTCTGAGGCAGAGAATTCCACACCTTCACCACTCTCTGACTGAAAAGGTTCTTCCTCATCTCCGTTCTAAATGGCCTACCCCTTATTCTTAAACGGTGGCCCCTTGTTCTGGACTCCCCCAACATTGGGAACATGTTTCCTGCCTCTAATGTGTCCAATCCCCTAATTATCGTATATGTTTCAATAAGATCCCCCCTCATTCTTCTAAATACCAGTGTATACAAGCCCAATCGCTCCAGCCTTTCAACATACGACCGTCCCGCCATTCCGGGAATTAACCTAGTGAACCTACGCTGCACGCCCTCCATAGCAAGAATATCCTTCCTCAAATTTGGAGACCAAAACTGCACACAGTACTCCAGGTGCGGTCTCACCAGGGCCCGCTACAACTGTAGAAGGACCTCTTTGCTCCTATACTCAACTCCTCTGGTTACGAAGGCCAACATTCCATTGGCTTTCTTCACTGCCTGCTGTACCTGCATGCTTCCTTTCATTGACTGATGCACTAGGACATCCAGATCTCGTTGAACTCCCCCTCCTCCTAACTTGACACCATTCAGACAATAATCTGCCTTTCTACTCTTACTTCCAAAGTGAATAACCTCGCACTTATCTACATTAAACTGCATCTGCCATGTATCCGCCCACTCACACAACCTGTCCAAGTCATCCTGCAGCCTTATTGCATCTTCCTCACAATTCACACTACCCTCCAGCTTAGTATCATCTGCAAATTTGCTAATGGTACTTTTAATCCCTCCGTCTAAGTCATTAATGCATATCGTAAATAGCTGGGGTCCCAGCACCGAACCTTGCGGTACCCCACTGGTCACTGCCTGCCATTCCGAGAGGGACCCATTTATACCCACTCTTTGCTTTCCGTCTGTCAACCAATTTTCTATCCATGTCAGTACCCTACCCCCAATACCACGTGCCCTAATTTTGCCCACTAATCTCCTATGTGGGAGCTTGTCGAAGGCTTTCTGAAAGTCGAGGTACACCACGTCCACTGACTCTCCCCTGTCAATTTTCCTAGTTACATCCTCAAAACATTCCAGTAGATTTGTCAAGCATGATTTCCCCTTCGTAAATCCATGCTGACTCGCAATGATCCTGTTACTGCTATCCAAATGCTCAGCAATTTCGTCTTTTCTAATTGACTCCAGCATCTTCCCCACCACTGATGTCAGACTAACTGGTCTATAATTACCCGTTTTCTCTCTCCCTCCCTTCTTAAAAAGTGGGATAACATTTGCTATCCTCCAATCCACAGGAACTGATCCTGAATCTATATAGAACATTGAAAAATGATCTCCAATGCTTCCACTATTTCTAGAGCCACCTCCTTAGGTACCCTGGGATGCAGACCATCAGGCCCTGGGGATTTATCAGCCTTCAGTCCCATCAGTCTACCCAAAACCATTTCCTGCCTAATGTGGATTTCCTTCAGTTCCTCCATCACCCTAGGTTCTCCGGCCCCTAGAACATTTGGGAGATTGTGTGTATCTTCCTCAGTGAAGACAGACCCAAAGTAACGGTTTAACTCGTCTGCCATTTCTTTGTTCCCCATAATAAATTCCCCCGTTTCTGTCTTCAAGGGACCCACATTTGCCTTGACTATTTTTTTCCTCTTCACGTACCTAAAAAAACTTTTGCTATCCTCCTTTATATTATTGGCTAGTTTACCCTCGCACCTCATCTTTTCTCCCCGCATTGCCTCTTTAGTTAACTTTTGTTGCTCTTTAAAAGAGTCCCAATCCTCTGTCTTCCCACTCTTCTTTGCTATGTTATACCTCCTCTCCTTAATTTTTATGCTGTCCCTGACTTCCCTTGTCAGCCACAGGTGTCTCTTACTCCCCTTAGAGTCTTTCCACCTCTTTGGAATAAATTGATCCTGCAACCTCTGCATTATTCCCTGGAATACCTGCCATTGCTGTTCTACCGTCTTCCCTGCTAGGGCCTCCTTCCAGTCAATTTTGGCCAGCTCCCGCCTCATGCCTCTGTAATCCCCTTTGCTATACTGTAATACAGACACTTCCGATTTTCCCTTCTACCTTTCCATTTGCAGAGTAAAACTTATCGTGTTGTGATCACTGCCTCCTAACGGCTCTTTTACCTCTAGTCCCCTTATCAGATCAGGATCATTAAAAACACTCACTCTATTGGCCGTGATTTAACCTAGCACACAGTGTTGCAAAGCCCACGCAAAGTCCAGTGGGCCAAGCAAACAAATAAGATAGATCTGGCTCGGCGTTCCACATCTCCACATCGTCACCCAGCACGCCGACGCCCATTAACAATTCCCCCGCAAATTGTGCACCTCGAGCGGCAGTACTTTAAACGGCGCCGTCTTCGGCGTGGACGGCATGAACCAAGTCGGCAAGCATCGTCACCTAGCACACAGACGTGCACTAACAATTCCTCCCCCCGCAAATTGCGCGCCGCGAACGGCGGTACTTTCAAGTATGCCGCCTTCGGCGGGGACATCGTGAACCAAATCGGCAGGCAGGCGTCGTCAGCCGGTCGACCGACCCCCAGCTGCATTTCCCCAACGGACATTGTGCACTTCGTACAGAACAGTGCTTTTAAAATATTCCGCCTGCCGCGTGGACATCATGAACCAAATGAGCAGGCAGGCATCATATCATATCATATCATACACATACAGCCGGAAACAGGCCTTTTCGGCCCTCCAAGTCCGTGCCGCCCAGCGATCCCCGTACATTAACATTATCCTATACCCACTAGGGACAGTCAGCCCCCAGCACAACGACGCCCCCGCTAACAATTCCCCACGCACATGGTGCGCTCGAGCTGCAGCACTTTAAAGTACGCCGCCTTCGGCGGGGACATCGTGAACCAAAGGAGCAGGCAGCCATGGTCACCGCCAGCACAAGCACGGCGCCGCTAACAATTCCCCGCGCACCTTGTGCGCTCGAGCTGCAGTACTTTAAAGTACGCCGCCTTCGGCGGGGACATCGTGAACCAAAGGAGCAGGCAGCCATGGTCACCGCCAGCACAACCACGGCGCCGCTAACAATTCCCCGCGCACCTTGTGCGCTCGAGCTGCAGTACTTTAAAGTACGCCGCCTTCGGCGGGGACATCGTGAACCAAAGGAGCAGGCAGCCATGGTCACCGCCAGCACAAGCACGGCGCCGCTAACAATTCCCCGCGCACCTTGTGCGCTCGAGCTGCAGTACTTTAAAGTACGCCGCCTTCGGCGGGGACATCGTGAACCAAAGGAGCAGGCAGCCATGGTCACCGCCAGCACAACCACGGCGCCGCTAACAATTCCACGCGCACCTTGTGCGCTCGAGCTGCAGTACTTTAAAGTACGCCGCCTTCGGCGGGGACATCGTGAACCAAAGGAGCAGGCAGCCATGGTCACCGCCAGCACAAGCACGGCGCCGCTAACAATTCCCCGCGCACCTTGTGCGCTCGAGCTGCAGTACTTTAAAGTACGCCGCCTTCGGCGGGGACATCGTGAACCAAAGGAGCAGGCAGCCATGGTCACCGCCAGCACAACCACGGCGCCGCTAACAATTCCCCGCGCACCTTGTGCGCTCGAGCTGCAGTACTTT
>NW_027601364.1:85000-92500 GCF_053455715.1 Rhinoraja longicauda
AATGTCCGTCAATGAGTCCGCCGACTCTCGCCCAGAGTCGCGCTACTTTTACCGATCTTTTTGTGTCCCTTCGGTTTTTCTTCCCTGACATTTTTGCACCTCACCACACAATCTTTTCTAAGTGTCTCTGAAAATCGTGTTCCCGAAAATCTCCGGGCACGCCACCTCCATCTTCGCGCAAAACAAACCGTTTTGAGGTCGGCGGGAGTCGGCCCGGTCGTCCGTCCGGTCGTGTCGCACTGACGCCCGCCGCGGGGCCGCAAACTGCGGGGTCATAGAGACTTCCGGTGGTAAGTCGTTAACCGTGATCGGGACCGCCCGGACAAGAAATGCCATTTTCTGGCCGGCGGGAGACGGGCCGATAGGCCTGGCGGGAAAGGCGCGCCGCGGCCCCGCTGAAGGCCGCACATCGGACCTCCTCGACTTCCGCCGTCAAATCGTTAACCTGCGGCGGGCAAAAAAGAAGCGACGCCAGCTTTCGGACTTAGTGCAATTCTCGAATGTCGCGGCTGACTTGGCGGTACGAGCGTTCGGAAGTCCCGCCGGAATTGCGACGCTTCGAACGGTCGAGGCGGCCAATCTCGACCTCAGCGGCGGCACTGGCGCGATACACGTTTCTGCCGCCAGGGGGGGGGGGGGGGGGTGGGGGGGGGCAAGCCAGCCGGCCGGGGGCGCCCGGCGCCGATCCGGCGCTTACTCGACACGCTCGAGCATCCGAACCCGTCTTATCTACGGGACCGCCGTTGCCACTTGAACACCTTTCGCCGAGAGTATCCGGGCACCCCACCTACCCGCCGGAATCACGAACCACGAGGTAGAAGTCAGGAACCAACAGGAGAAGTCGTGAACTAAATGGCGAATTCATGAACCAAACGGAGAGAAGTCATGAACCGAGCGGTTTAGGGTCAGGGTGAGGGTTGTTAGGGTGAGGCCGTTAGGGTGAGGCCGTTGCTTCGAGCGGGAAGATGGGCAGCCCCGCCCCCCCCCCCCCCCCCCCCCCGTTGGGTGGAAGGAAACCTCTGCTGCGGGCCCGGCAACCATCCCGAACGGACCCGCTGGGTCCAAATGTCTGCCGAGGGCGGTCCTGCTGCGGTCGCGGGTTCGTTGGAAACCTCTCCTGCTGCTGGCATGGCCACCCTCCCCCCCCCCCCGCCCGACTGACGACCCTGCGGGCCCGGCGACCCGGTGTCCCGTTGCCGCGCGGGGAGTGATCCTCGGGGCCGTGCCGGGCGGGCCCAGCGACACGAAGAGAGTGGGGGGGGGGTCGGAGGGAGTGGCACTGGGGAGAGAGGGGTGGGGGAGAGAGTGCCCCCCCCCCCCCATTAGGGGCGAGTTTATGCAGTCATCAGAGTTTATACCTAACCTCATGATGCTTTATTAGCCGGATAGGCTGTCTGACCTCGCCCCCAGTCCCTACTCCTTCCACTGGATTCTTCTTATACCCTCTTTTTCTTCGTGCCCCCCCCCCACGCAGGGAGGGTTCCAAGAGGGAGGAGGGAGGGAGGGAGTCCCGGGGCCGTGAGAGAGAGAGAGCCTCATTAGCTGCTAGGTTCACCTCATTAGCTGCTAGCTAACGCGTCAGACCTTTTACATTCTTTAGAGGATTGAAACCTCAGGGCCTTTAACCCCCGTTCACCGTTTACACTCAACGATCCTTCCGAACAAAACCCTTACACATCTGTCCGTCCAACTGACCCCCGAGATACCTAACACGCAGATTAACACGTCAGCGGTGATCGGCGTGTCATAGAGGAGTCACAAAGACGGGCAAAATAGAGTGGTTGAATAAAAAATACTCACTCAATTGGCCGTGATTTAACGTAGCACACAATGATGCAAAGCCCATGCAAAGTCCAGTGGCCCAAGCAAACAAATAAGATAGATCTGGCTCGGCGTTCCTCATCTCCACATCGTCACCCAGCACGCCGACGCCCAATAACAATTCCCCCGCAAATTGTGCACCTCGAGCGGCAGTACTTTAAACGGCGCCGTCTTCGGCGTGGACGGCATGAACCAAGTCGGCAAGCATCGTCACCCAGCACACAGACGTCCACTAACAATTCCTCCCCCCTGCAAATTGCGCGCCGCGAACGGCAGTACTTTCAAGTATGCCGCCTTCGGCGGGGACATCGTGAACCAAATCGGCAGGCAGGCGTCGTCAGCCGGTCGACCGACCCCCAGTTGCATTGCCCCAACGGCCATTGTGCACTTCGAACAGAACAGTGCTTTTAAAATATTCCGCCTGCCGCGTGTACATCATGAAACAAATGGAAAGGACGAACCGGGCGTGCAACCGATGCACGGAGAGTGACAGGTCGTCAAGCAAGTCCGTGGCAATCCGTCGGCCGACTCGGCCGCGGCCAGCAGAGGCGTTTTGGCCCGGGCGCGCCGAACTTTGCGCGCCCTCGGTATGCGTAACACTAGCACATGCCTTCAAAACTCACTACAAAATAACCCCAAAGTATGCCGCCTTCCCCGTGGGCCTTGTTACCAATATCTTGCCCTGCTTCCTGATGCCCTTATGGGGTCGGCTCTGTTCTTGCAGAACCCTCAGGTGGTGCAGAGTCTGGGCCATTTTATCAATATCTTGCCCTGATTCCTGATGCCCTTATGGGGTCGGCTCTGTTCTTGCAGAACCCTGAGGTGGTGCAGAGTCTGCGCCTTGTTATCAATATCTTGCCCTGCTTCCTGAAACCCTTATGGGGTTGGTTCTGTTACAAAACCCTCAGGTGGTGCAGAGTCTGGGCCACTTTATAAATAACTCTGCCTGCATTAGGGTCAGGGTTAGGGTTAGGGTTAGGGTTAGGGTTAGGGTTAGGGTTAGGGTTAGGGTTAGGGTTAGGGTTAGGGTTAGGGTTAGGGTTAGGGTTAGGGTTAGGGTTAGGGTTAGGGTTAGGGTTAGGGGTAGGGGTAGGGGTAGGGGTAGCGGTAGGGGTAGGGGTAGGGGTAGGGGTAGTTTGAACTACTGCCGCTCCAGGCGCGCACTGTGCGTGGGTAATTTTCAGTGGGCGTCGGTGTGCTGGGTGACGATGCCGCCCAGACTCTGCACCACCTGAGGGATCTGCAAGAACAGAGCCGAACCCGCAAGGGTATCGGGAAGCAGGGCAAGATATTGATAACAAGGCCCAGACTCTGCACCACCCGAGGGTTCTGCAAGAACAGAGCCGACCCCATAAGGGTATCAGGAAGCAGGGTGAGATAGTGACACCATTTGTAAAACCGGCAAATCCCACCCAGGAAACATTGCAAAAATTGGCCTCTAATGCTGGAACGTGGGTAAAGCCAAACAAACACGACACGTTTTAAAAGAACGTTACTAAAACAGCCTGGGATATGCCCATGACAAAGGATAGGCCGAACCTCACCAGAAAAAAAGAGAGGGAGACCACGGCAGAGCTGAGGGATAAACATGAGATGGTGATAAAACCAGCAGACGAGGGGAGCAGTAGGGTTACAAATTAATGTCAATATGGGGCCTGCTCCCACTGGGTAATAGACAAAAACATAGAACAGGGTGACAGGAGAGACTGGATAGCACAGAGGATAACCCGTGAGCGAAATAATGGGGTGTATGCAGTTCAATGTAAGGAGTGTACCTTACGGTACATAGGGGAAACAGGTAAAACAGCCTCAGCGGTGATCGACGTGTCAAAGAGGAGTCACAAAGACGGGCAAAATAAAGTGGTTGATTATAGACAATAGACAATAGACAATAGGTGCAGGAGTCGGCCATTCAGCCCTTCGAGCCAGCACCGCCATTCAATGCGATCATGGCTGATCACTCTCAATCAGTACCCCGTTCCTGCCTTCTCCCCATACCCCCTCACTCCGTTATCCTTAAGAGCTCTATCCAGCTCTCTCTTGAAAGCATCCAACGAACTGGCCTCCACTGCCTTCTGAGGCAGAGAATTCCACACCTTCACCACTCTCTGACTGAAAAGGTTCTTCCTCATCTCCGTTCTAAATGGCCTACCCCTTATTCTTAAACGGTGGCCCCTTGTTCTGGACTCCCCCAACATTGGGAACATGTTTCCTGCCTCTAATGTGTCCAATCCCCTAATTATCGTATATGTTTCAATAAGATCCCCCCTCATTCTTCTAAATACCAGTGTATACAAGCCCAATCGCTCCAGCCTTTCAACATACGACCGTCCCGCCATTCCGGGAATTAACCTAGTGAACCTACGCTGCACGCCCTCCATAGCAAGAATATCCTTCCTCAAATTTGGAGACCAAAACTGCACACAGTACTCCAGGTGCGGTCTCACCAGGGCCCGCTACAACTGTAGAAGGACCTCTTTGCTCCTATACTCAACTCCTCTGGTTACGAAGGCCAACATTCCATTGGCTTTCTTCACTGCCTGCTGTACCTGCATGCTTCCTTTCATTGACTGATGCACTAGGACATCCAGATCTCGTTGAACTCCCCCTCCTCCTAACTTGACACCATTCAGACAATAATCTGCCTTTCTACTCTTACTTCCAAAGTGAATAACCTCGCACTTATCTACATTAAACTGCATCTGCCATGTATCCGCCCACTCACACAACCTGTCCAAGTCATCCTGCAGCCTTATTGCATCTTCCTCACAATTCACACTACCCTCCAGCTTAGTATCATCTGCAAATTTGCTAATGGTACTTTTAATCCCTCCGTCTAAGTCATTAATGCATATCGTAAATAGCTGGGGTCCCAGCACCGAACCTTGCGGTACCCCACTGGTCACTGCCTGCCATTCCGAGAGGGACCCATTTATACCCACTCTTTGCTTTCCGTCTGTCAACCAATTTTCTATCCATGTCAGTACCCTACCCCCAATACCACGTGCCCTAATTTTGCCCACTAATCTCCTATGTGGGAGCTTGTCGAAGGCTTTCTGAAAGTCGAGGTACACCACGTCCACTGACTCTCCCCTGTCAATTTTCCTAGTTACATCCTCAAAACATTCCAGTAGATTTGTCAAGCATGATTTCCCCTTCGTAAATCCATGCTGACTCGCAATGATCCTGTTACTGCTATCCAAATGCTCAGCAATTTCGTCTTTTCTAATTGACTCCAGCATCTTCCCCACCACTGATGTCAGACTAACTGGTCTATAATTACCCGTTTTCTCTCTCCCTCCCTTCTTAAAAAGTGGGATAACATTTGCTATCCTCCAATCCACAGGAACTGATCCTGAATCTATATAGAACATTGAAAAATGATCTCCAATGCTTCCACTATTTCTAGAGCCACCTCCTTAGGTACCCTGGGATGCAGACCATCAGGCCCTGGGGATTTATCAGCCTTCAGTCCCATCAGTCTACCCAAAACCATTTCCTGCCTAATGTGGATTTCCTTCAGTTCCTCCATCACCCTAGGTTCTCCGGCCCCTAGAACATTTGGGAGATTGTGTGTATCTTCCTCAGTGAAGACAGACCCAAAGTAACGGTTTAACTCGTCTGCCATTTCTTTGTTCCCCATAATAAATTCCCCCGTTTCTGTCTTCAAGGGACCCACATTTGCCTTGACTATTTTTTTCCTCTTCACGTACCTAAAAAAACTTTTGCTATCCTCCTTTATATTATTGGCTAGTTTACCCTCGCACCTCATCTTTTCTCCCCGCATTGCCTCTTTAGTTAACTTTTGTTGCTCTTTAAAAGAGTCCCAATCCTCTGTCTTCCCACTCTTCTTTGCTATGTTATACCTCCTCTCCTTAATTTTTATGCTGTCCCTGACTTCCCTTGTCAGCCACAGGTGTCTCTTACTCCCCTTAGAGTCTTTCCACCTCTTTGGAATAAATTGATCCTGCAACCTCTGCATTATTCCCTGGAATACCTGCCATTGCTGTTCTACCGTCTTCCCTGCTAGGGCCTCCTTCCAGTCAATTTTGGCCAGCTCCCGCCTCATGCCTCTGTAATCCCCTTTGCTATACTGTAATACAGACACTTCCGATTTTCCCTTCTACCTTTCCATTTGCAGAGTAAAACTTATCGTGTTGTGATCACTGCCTCCTAACGGCTCTTTTACCTCTAGTCCCCTTATCAGATCAGGATCATTAAAAACACTCACTCTATTGGCCGTGATTTAACCTAGCACACAGTGTTGCAAAGCCCACGCAAAGTCCAGTGGGCCAAGCAAACAAATAAGATAGATCTGGCTCGGCGTTCCACATCTCCACATCGTCACCCAGCACGCCGACGCCCATTAACAATTCCCCCGCAAATTGTGCACCTCGAGCGGCAGTACTTTAAACGGCGCCGTCTTCGGCGTGGACGGCATGAACCAAGTCGGCAAGCATCGTCACCTAGCACACAGACGTGCACTAACAATTCCTCCCCCCGCAAATTGCGCGCCGCGAACGGCGGTACTTTCAAGTATGCCGCCTTCGGCGGGGACATCGTGAACCAAATCGGCAGGCAGGCGTCGTCAGCCGGTCGACCGACCCCCAGCTGCATTTCCCCAACGGACATTGTGCACTTCGTACAGAACAGTGCTTTTAAAATATTCCGCCTGCCGCGTGGACATCATGAACCAAATGAGCAGGCAGGCATCATATCATATCATATCATACACATACAGCCGGAAACAGGCCTTTTCGGCCCTCCAAGTCCGTGCCGCCCAGCGATCCCCGTACATTAACATTATCCTATACCCACTAGGGACAGTCAGCCCCCAGCACAACGACGCCCCCGCTAACAATTCCCCACGCACATGGTGCGCTCGAGCTGCAGCACTTTAAAGTACGCCGCCTTCGGCGGGGACATCGTGAACCAAAGGAGCAGGCAGCCATGGTCACCGCCAGCACAACGACGGCGCCGCTAACAATTCCCCGCGCACCTTGTGCGCTCGAGCTGCAGTACTTTAAAGTACGCCGCCTTCGGCGGGGACATCGTGAACCAAAGGAGCAGGCAGCCATGGTCACCGCCAGCACAACCACGGCGCCGCTAACAATTCCACGCGCACCTTGTGCGCTCGAGCTGCAGTACTTTAAAGTACGCCGCCTTCGGCGGGGACATCGTGAACCAAAGGAGCAGGCAGCCATGGTCACCGCCAGCACAAGCACGGCGCCGCTAACAATTCCCCGCGCACCTTGTGCGCTCGAGCTGCAGTACTTTAAAGTACGCCGCCTTCGGCGGGGACATCGTGAACCAAAGGAGCAGGCAGCCATGGTCACCGCCAGCACAACCACGGCGCCGCTAACAATTCCACGCGCACCTTGTGCGCTCGAGCTGCAGTACTTTAAAGTACGCCGCCTTCGGCGGGGACATCGTGAACCAAAGGAGCAGGCAGCCATGGTCACCGCCAGCACAAGCACGGCGCCGCTAACAATTCCCCGCGCACCTTGTGCGCTCGAGCTGCAGTACTTTAAAGTACGCCGCCTTCGGCGGGGACATCGTGAACCAAAGGAGCAGGCAGCCATGGTCACCGCCAGCACAACCACGGCGCCGCTAACAATTCCCCGCGCACCTTGTGCGCTCGAGCTGCAGTACTTTAAAGTACGCCGCCTTCGGCGGGGA
>NW_027601364.1:102500-110000 GCF_053455715.1 Rhinoraja longicauda
GACACGTTGCGACGACCTCGGAGGCTTGACTCGGGCCACTGGAGTACCAAGTCCGCGGAGGACTCACACCGCAAGAGGGGAGGCGATTCGGTGGCCCGGAAGGGAAATCGCACACCGGCCGGCCGACGACCGGAACCACCTCACGCCGGTGGGTGTGGAGCCTTGCGGTTCTCACCCGCGCCCAGGACTTTCACCCTGGCCGTGTCTCGTTCCTGACCGCTCGCGCGGCAGGACCCGCCCGTTGTGGAGTCTGGCAAACGAGCCTGAAACACCAGCGGCCTTTGTTTGTCCGCTGGCCCGCTCGGCCTCTCCTGCGGTGAGACACGCGGCACCAGATCGATCGGAAACAGAGGGTTTTTCCAAGAGGACACACAGCCTGGGCCAGTCTCGGTGGGGTTCGGTGCCTGCCCGGCACACACTTCGAACTCGGTGCAAAAAATACTCTCACTGTATTACCAATGTCCGTCAATGAGTCCGCCGACTCTCGCCCAGAGTCGCGCTACTTTTACCGATCTTTTTGTGTCCCTTCGGTTTTTCTTCCCTGACATTTTTGCACCTCACCACACAATCTTTTCTAAGTGTCTCTGAAAATCGTGTTCCCGAAAATCTCCGGGCACGCCACCTCCATCTTCGCGCAAAACAAACCGTTTTGAGGTCGGCGGGAGTCGGCCCGGTCGTCCGTCCGGTCGTGTCGCACTGACGCCCGCCGCGGGGCCGCAAACTGCGGGGTCATAGAGACTTCCGGTGGTAAGTCGTTAACCGTGATCGGGACCGCCCGGACAAGAAATGCCATTTTCTGGCCGGCGGGAGACGGGCCGATAGGCCTGGCGGGAAAGGCGCGCCGCGGCCCCGCTGAAGGCCGCACATCGGACCTCCTCGACTTCCGCCGTCAAATCGTTAACCTGCGGCGGGCAAAAAAGAAGCGACGCCAGCTTTCGGACTTAGTGCAATTCTCGAATGTCGCGGCTGACTTGGCGGTACGAGCGTTCGGAAGTCCCGCCGGAATTGCGACGCTTCGAACGGTCGAGGCGGCCAATCTCGACCTCAGCGGCGGCACTGGCGCGATACACGTTTCTGCCGCCAGGGGGGGGGGGGGGGGGTGGGGGGGGGCAAGCCAGCCGGCCGGGGGCGCCCGGCGCCGATCCGGCGCTTACTCGACACGCTCGAGCATCCGAACCCGTCTTATCTACGGGACCGCCGTTGCCACTTGAACACCTTTCGCCGAGAGTATCCGGGCACCCCACCTACCCGCCGGAATCACGAACCACGAGGTAGAAGTCAGGAACCAACAGGAGAAGTCGTGAACTAAATGGCGAATTCATGAACCAAACGGAGAGAAGTCATGAACCGAGCGGTTTAGGGTCAGGGTGAGGGTTGTTAGGGTGAGGCCGTTGCTTCGAGCGGGAAGATGGGCAGCCCCGCCCCCCCCCCCCCCCCCCCCCCGTTGGGTGGAAGGAAACCTCTGCTGCGGGCCCGGCAACCATCCCGAACGGACCCGCTGGGTCCAAATGTCTGCCGAGGGCGGTCCTGCTGCGGTCGCGGGTTCGTTGGAAACCTCTCCTGCTGCTGGCATGGCCACCCTCCCCCCCCCCCGCCCGACTGACGACCCTGCGGGCCCGGCGACCCGGTGTCCCGTTGCCGCGCGGGGAGTGATCCTCGGGGCCGTGCCGGGCGGGCCCAGCGACACGAAGAGAGTGGGGGGGGGGTCGGAGGGAGTGGCACTGGGGAGAGAGGGGTGGGGGAGAGAGTGCCCCCCCCCCCCCATTAGGGGCGAGTTTATGCAGTCATCAGAGTTTATACCTAACCTCATGATGCTTTATTAGCCGGATAGGCTGTCTGACCTCGCCCCCAGTCCCTACTCCTTCCACTGGATTCTTCTTATACCCTCTTTTTCTTCGTGCCCCCCCCCCACGCAGGGAGGGTTCCAAGAGGGAGGAGGGAGGGAGGGAGTCCCGGGGCCGTGAGAGAGAGAGAGCCTCATTAGCTGCTAGGTTCACCTCATTAGCTGCTAGCTAACGCGTCAGACCTTTTACATTCTTTAGAGGATTGAAACCTCAGGGCCTTTAACCCCCGTTCACCGTTTACACTCAACGATCCTTCCGAACAAAACCCTTACACATCTGTCCGTCCAACTGACCCCCGAGATACCTAACACGCAGATTAACACGTCAGCGGTGATCGGCGTGTCATAGAGGAGTCACAAAGACGGGCAAAATAGAGTGGTTGAATAAAAAATACTCACTCAATTGGCCGTGATTTAACGTAGCACACAATGATGCAAAGCCCATGCAAAGTCCAGTGGCCCAAGCAAACAAATAAGATAGATCTGGCTCGGCGTTCCTCATCTCCACATCGTCACCCAGCACGCCGACGCCCAATAACAATTCCCCCGCAAATTGTGCACCTCGAGCGGCAGTACTTTAAACGGCGCCGTCTTCGGCGTGGACGGCATGAACCAAGTCGGCAAGCATCGTCACCCAGCACACAGACGTCCACTAACAATTCCTCCCCCCTGCAAATTGCGCGCCGCGAACGGCAGTACTTTCAAGTATGCCGCCTTCGGCGGGGACATCGTGAACCAAATCGGCAGGCAGGCGTCGTCAGCCGGTCGACCGACCCCCAGTTGCATTGCCCCAACGGCCATTGTGCACTTCGAACAGAACAGTGCTTTTAAAATATTCCGCCTGCCGCGTGTACATCATGAAACAAATGGAAAGGACGAACCGGGCGTGCAACCGATGCACGGAGAGTGACAGGTCGTCAAGCAAGTCCGTGGCAATCCGTCGGCCGACTCGGCCGCGGCCAGCAGAGGCGTTTTGGCCCGGGCGCGCCGAACTTTGCGCGCCCTCGGTATGCGTAACACTAGCACATGCCTTCAAAACTCACTACAAAATAACCCCAAAGTATGCCGCCTTCCCCGTGGGCCTTGTTACCAATATCTTGCCCTGCTTCCTGATGCCCTTATGGGGTCGGCTCTGTTCTTGCAGAACCCTCAGGTGGTGCAGAGTCTGGGCCATTTTATCAATATCTTGCCCTGATTCCTGATGCCCTTATGGGGTCGGCTCTGTTCTTGCAGAACCCTGAGGTGGTGCAGAGTCTGCGCCTTGTTATCAATATCTTGCCCTGCTTCCTGAAACCCTTATGGGGTTGGTTCTGTTACAAAACCCTCAGGTGGTGCAGAGTCTGGGCCACTTTATAAATAACTCTGCCTGCATTAGGGTCAGGGTTAGGGTTAGGGTTAGGGTTAGGGTTAGGGTTAGGGTTAGGGTTAGGGTTAGGGTTAGGGTTAGGGTTAGGGTTAGGGTTAGGGTTAGGGTTAGGGTTAGGGTTAGGGTTAGGGTTAGGGGTAGGGGTAGGGGTAGGGGTAGCGGTAGGGGTAGGGGTAGGGGTAGGGGTAGTTTGAACTACTGCCGCTCCAGGCGCGCACTGTGCGTGGGTAATTTTCAGTGGGCGTCGGTGTGCTGGGTGACGATGCCGCCCAGACTCTGCACCACCTGAGGGATCTGCAAGAACAGAGCCGAACCCGCAAGGGTATCGGGAAGCAGGGCAAGATATTGATAACAAGGCCCAGACTCTGCACCACCCGAGGGTTCTGCAAGAACAGAGCCGACCCCATAAGGGTATCAGGAAGCAGGGTGAGATAGTGACACCATTTGTAAAACCGGCAAATCCCACCCAGGAAACATTGCAAAAATTGGCCTCTAATGCTGGAACGTGGGTAAAGCCAAACAAACACGACACGTTTTAAAAGAACGTTACTAAAACAGCCTGGGATATGCCCATGACAAAGGATAGGCCGAACCTCACCAGAAAAAAAGAGAGGGAGACCACGGCAGAGCTGAGGGATAAACATGAGATGGTGATAAAACCAGCAGACGAGGGGAGCAGTAGGGTTACAAATTAATGTCAATATGGGGCCTGCTCCCACTGGGTAATAGACAAAAACATAGAACAGGGTGACAGGAGAGACTGGATAGCACAGAGGATAACCCGTGAGCGAAATAATGGGGTGTATGCAGTTCAATGTAAGGAGTGTACCTTACGGTACATAGGGGAAACAGGTAAAACAGCCTCAGCGGTGATCGACGTGTCAAAGAGGAGTCACAAAGACGGGCAAAATAAAGTGGTTGATTATAGACAATAGACAATAGACAATAGGTGCAGGAGTCGGCCATTCAGCCCTTCGAGCCAGCACCGCCATTCAATGCGATCATGGCTGATCACTCTCAATCAGTACCCCGTTCCTGCCTTCTCCCCATACCCCCTCACTCCGTTATCCTTAAGAGCTCTATCCAGCTCTCTCTTGAAAGCATCCAACGAACTGGCCTCCACTGCCTTCTGAGGCAGAGAATTCCACACCTTCACCACTCTCTGACTGAAAAGGTTCTTCCTCATCTCCGTTCTAAATGGCCTACCCCTTATTCTTAAACGGTGGCCCCTTGTTCTGGACTCCCCCAACATTGGGAACATGTTTCCTGCCTCTAATGTGTCCAATCCCCTAATTATCGTATATGTTTCAATAAGATCCCCCCTCATTCTTCTAAATACCAGTGTATACAAGCCCAATCGCTCCAGCCTTTCAACATACGACCGTCCCGCCATTCCGGGAATTAACCTAGTGAACCTACGCTGCACGCCCTCCATAGCAAGAATATCCTTCCTCAAATTTGGAGACCAAAACTGCACACAGTACTCCAGGTGCGGTCTCACCAGGGCCCGCTACAACTGTAGAAGGACCTCTTTGCTCCTATACTCAACTCCTCTGGTTACGAAGGCCAACATTCCATTGGCTTTCTTCACTGCCTGCTGTACCTGCATGCTTCCTTTCATTGACTGATGCACTAGGACATCCAGATCTCGTTGAACTCCCCCTCCTCCTAACTTGACACCATTCAGACAATAATCTGCCTTTCTACTCTTACTTCCAAAGTGAATAACCTCGCACTTATCTACATTAAACTGCATCTGCCATGTATCCGCCCACTCACACAACCTGTCCAAGTCATCCTGCAGCCTTATTGCATCTTCCTCACAATTCACACTACCCTCCAGCTTAGTATCATCTGCAAATTTGCTAATGGTACTTTTAATCCCTCCGTCTAAGTCATTAATGCATATCGTAAATAGCTGGGGTCCCAGCACCGAACCTTGCGGTACCCCACTGGTCACTGCCTGCCATTCCGAGAGGGACCCATTTATACCCACTCTTTGCTTTCCGTCTGTCAACCAATTTTCTATCCATGTCAGTACCCTACCCCCAATACCACGTGCCCTAATTTTGCCCACTAATCTCCTATGTGGGAGCTTGTCGAAGGCTTTCTGAAAGTCGAGGTACACCACGTCCACTGACTCTCCCCTGTCAATTTTCCTAGTTACATCCTCAAAACATTCCAGTAGATTTGTCAAGCATGATTTCCCCTTCGTAAATCCATGCTGACTCGCAATGATCCTGTTACTGCTATCCAAATGCTCAGCAATTTCGTCTTTTCTAATTGACTCCAGCATCTTCCCCACCACTGATGTCAGACTAACTGGTCTATAATTACCCGTTTTCTCTCTCCCTCCCTTCTTAAAAAGTGGGATAACATTTGCTATCCTCCAATCCACAGGAACTGATCCTGAATCTATATAGAACATTGAAAAATGATCTCCAATGCTTCCACTATTTCTAGAGCCACCTCCTTAGGTACCCTGGGATGCAGACCATCAGGCCCTGGGGATTTATCAGCCTTCAGTCCCATCAGTCTACCCAAAACCATTTCCTGCCTAATGTGGATTTCCTTCAGTTCCTCCATCACCCTAGGTTCTCCGGCCCCTAGAACATTTGGGAGATTGTGTGTATCTTCCTCAGTGAAGACAGACCCAAAGTAACGGTTTAACTCGTCTGCCATTTCTTTGTTCCCCATAATAAATTCCCCCGTTTCTGTCTTCAAGGGACCCACATTTGCCTTGACTATTTTTTTCCTCTTCACGTACCTAAAAAAACTTTTGCTATCCTCCTTTATATTATTGGCTAGTTTACCCTCGCACCTCATCTTTTCTCCCCGCATTGCCTCTTTAGTTAACTTTTGTTGCTCTTTAAAAGAGTCCCAATCCTCTGTCTTCCCACTCTTCTTTGCTATGTTATACCTCCTCTCCTTAATTTTTATGCTGTCCCTGACTTCCCTTGTCAGCCACAGGTGTCTCTTACTCCCCTTAGAGTCTTTCCACCTCTTTGGAATAAATTGATCCTGCAACCTCTGCATTATTCCCTGGAATACCTGCCATTGCTGTTCTACCGTCTTCCCTGCTAGGGCCTCCTTCCAGTCAATTTTGGCCAGCTCCCGCCTCATGCCTCTGTAATCCCCTTTGCTATACTGTAATACAGACACTTCCGATTTTCCCTTCTACCTTTCCATTTGCAGAGTAAAACTTATCGTGTTGTGATCACTGCCTCCTAACGGCTCTTTTACCTCTAGTCCCCTTATCAGATCAGGATCATTAAAAACACTCACTCTATTGGCCGTGATTTAACCTAGCACACAGTGTTGCAAAGCCCACGCAAAGTCCAGTGGGCCAAGCAAACAAATAAGATAGATCTGGCTCGGCGTTCCACATCTCCACATCGTCACCCAGCACGCCGACGCCCATTAACAATTCCCCCGCAAATTGTGCACCTCGAGCGGCAGTACTTTAAACGGCGCCGTCTTCGGCGTGGACGGCATGAACCAAGTCGGCAAGCATCGTCACCTAGCACACAGACGTGCACTAACAATTCCTCCCCCCGCAAATTGCGCGCCGCGAACGGCGGTACTTTCAAGTATGCCGCCTTCGGCGGGGACATCGTGAACCAAATCGGCAGGCAGGCGTCGTCAGCCGGTCGACCGACCCCCAGCTGCATTTCCCCAACGGACATTGTGCACTTCGTACAGAACAGTGCTTTTAAAATATTCCGCCTGCCGCGTGGACATCATGAACCAAATGAGCAGGCAGGCATCATATCATATCATATCATACACATACAGCCGGAAACAGGCCTTTTCGGCCCTCCAAGTCCGTGCCGCCCAGCGATCCCCGTACATTAACATTATCCTATACCCACTAGGGACAGTCAGCCCCCAGCACAACGACGCCCCCGCTAACAATTCCCCACGCACATGGTGCGCTCGAGCTGCAGCACTTTAAAGTACGCCGCCTTCGGCGGGGACATCGTGAACCAAAGGAGCAGGCAGCCATGGTCACCGCCAGCACAACGACGGCGCCGCTAACAATTCCCCGCGCACCTTGTGCGCTCGAGCTGCAGTACTTTAAAGTACGCCGCCTTCGGCGGGGACATCGTGAACCAAAGGAGCAGGCAGCCATGGTCACCGCCAGCACAACCACGGCGCCGCTAACAATTCCACGCGCACCTTGTGCGCTCGAGCTGCAGTACTTTAAAGTACGCCGCCTTCGGCGGGGACATCGTGAACCAAAGGAGCAGGCAGCCATGGTCACCGCCAGCACAAGCACGGCGCCGCTAAC